>NC_138584.1:11486046-11528033 GCF_964289735.1 Phaethon aethereus
GGGTGATGCTGACTGTTACAGAGGTATCTGTGTTAAACCAGCCTGCAAGAAGCAATCTTGTTTCATCCACATTGAAGCTACCAAGCAAACATTATGTACATGGCATTTTCAGTCACCGTTTGGACATAACCTCCTCTTTCCTTTTTTTCAGTCTAATCCAAAAGAAATTATAGCCCAGGAGTAGAAATACCTTCCTCTAAAACGTTTACAGAGAACGCCTCCAAATTATATTTTAAGTCTATGGAAAATTGCCCTGCAAATTATACGCATTTGAATGAATGTCATCCTTTTCAAACGTAACAGAAAGAAACAATGTCTCCCAGTGAAGTTAGCAGTAGTAAATTCATTAATTTAAAGAATACTTCACGTAACTTCAAAAATATCCACATCTTATAGAATCAGGTCGAAAATAAAGGCGATCAACACATTCTGCATTCAAGCTCAAAAACCAGGATCAAATTACAACATTCAAACATAGACCACGATTACCGTAAAGGAGTCATTTCTCGGGCCGGAGTTAATATCCAGCTCATTTATATTGCTTGCCTAAATCAATGGGACAACTCAAGTTTTTTAACTGGATTTCTGTTGGAAGACAATCATATATCTACATTTCCAATGTGTAGGTAACTTCTAAAGCTTCTCTTCCATCTTTGTAATACATTAGCTTTTATAATTCTGCAATCATAACAGTTAACAGGCTTGCCTCTTTTCAACATTATTTCTATTTTGGAGAGTTTTTGGAAAGCATGATGTACAGTCAATTAAGGATTAAGAAGGGTATATTAGATTTGTGAGTTGAATTTACATTTACACTATGTTTTCAAATAGTTTTACAAACATTAACTAAATGCTGCAGTACCACTGATCTGCAAGTACTACACAGTACATTTTATCTATTTATATTCATCACTGGAAGTATTCAAAAAATGTGTAGACGTGGCACTTCAGGACATGGTTTTGTGGGCATGGTGGTGTTGGATTGCTGGTTGGACTTTATCATCTTAAAGGTCTTTTCCAACCTTAATGATTCTGTGATGTAATTTCCAGAAAGATAAACAAGCATAGAAAAGGCAAATTAGTCAAAGGGCACATGACATTTAGTTCTGGCTCCGTTAAAGAGAGCACATCTTGAGTGCTGCTGATGCTCAGGCACCACCATTTTCCAATTATTACTTGAAGAATTTTTTTTTTAAATAAGCACCCTTTTCTTAGTTTAAAACCATTAAGTCCCAAACTGACAGTTCAGTAAGACTTGGGCTGAGCTACAAACGTATCACACAAGCTTTCAGTTAACTATTGACTAGGACTCAGTTCATGTTAATGGAAATTGAAGCTACTTCCTTATAGGTCAAGCAGTTTATGAACAGATATTTTGCACATTTCTCTCTGCTGTCCCAAACATATATCCCATCCTTAATCATGTTACACCCTTAATTTTCTTAGCTGTTTTAACTCCCTCTTTTTTTTTTTCCTTACACTGTCTAGTCAACAGAGCTGCCCATCACAGCAGGCTTCATAATGAGCTGCATGCTCCATCCCCGTACCGTACAACACAAGTACAATAAATGTGTCATTGTCAAAAGAGTCATTGTCTTAGCATAATATTAAGATGTGAAAAAATTATCAACCGATTAATATTGCATCAGACAAAAGAATCTATTGTAAATTAATAAATCATGAAATAATTTGCTCTTTCAAAACCAATACAATCAATACTTCTCATGTTATTTTATACCATCATCTAGTTAAGCCAAAGAAAAATGCAGATGATATTAAAATGTTTTACCTAGGAAAATGTCTGAAGTTTCTGCTTTGTTTTTGAAAGAATGCAGTGGGTATCATGAGTTTATAAGCATTCATACACAAACCAACCAAGTACTTAATTTTTTGCATTTGTGTAGCAATGTAATATTACAAAAGAAATTGAATTTAATCAGATGCAGTAGAAGTTATTCAATAGCTGATAAATGGATGTACTGTAAAATGTAATGTCACCTAGTTAAAAAAAGAAAAGAGAGAGAAGATGCTAATTCTGCTGATGAAGATATTGTTTTTCCCCTCTTGTGCCCTATTCATTATGCAAGGCTGCAGAATATGAAGTGTAGTGTGTGATCCGAGCGATCTAATGATCTCCCACACCTGCTCATCTGGTACAATTTTAATTAACACTCCAAGGAGGTTTGTCAAGAGTAATCAAAAACATTGTCGCTTATAAAGCTGTGGCAAGAAATCAATAGTTTTCATCAGAAAAGGTAAGGTCTGGCATAACTGAACCATTTAATTGCTTCATTCCAATAAACAAAAACTGCACATTTTAATGACTTGATTTTGGAGATCAATATCTAACCACATATTGCATTAAACAGCAACATGTGGTGGGATATTCGCAGTCATTTCAATTCAGAATGAAGCATTCCTCTTTATTTCATCTCAAATGGCAATAGGTTGCTGAGCCTATGCAGCGCTATGATTTATATCAAATGAGTGACCTCTAGGGCCGTAAGACTAGAACGGGTGACTAGTTCTCAATGGTAAGCTACTGGCACTTGACAAAGTGCCTGAAGCAGAATGAATTTACTTCTCTTTTCCTCAATCATCAACAGGCTCTGCCCTGACCCCCATACTGACTCCTATAACAAGATCTCCTGTCTCTGACTGAAAAATTTACTGTCATGTCTACTTTTCATTGAGCTCAAGTGAGTACTTCTGTCACCTTCAGTGAACTGAGTCTGTAAAAGATTTAACTAAACACCAGTCACAGTTTAAAAACTAAGCAAGAACAACTCATATAAAAAATACCGCTTTTAAGCACTTCTGTTCCTTAGAAGTCCAGGACCTATGCTTTTTTATTACAGTTTTGCTTCTTTAAGTGTTCATCGTTAAACTGTTAAAAGCTCCACAAAGAAATGAATGAAAGACTCGCGGTATCACGGAGGTATCATAACATTAGTAAAATCTAGTAGTACCGGAACACTCCTCCTGGACACAAACTCAGCCAAAGCTTAAATGCTTGTGAACGACGAAAGATTCAACAATGTGAAATTTTACATATGAAGAGATATCAACTGTGAATCACACAGCCATTTGAATTCATTACCAGATTTGTATACCACGTACAGCATCACCATGCTCAAAATATGTCTATATACAGTAATGATACTAATTTTATTACTATTCAAAGATTTTTAATTTTAAAGCAATACTTGTAAAACATTTTTCCATACGTGGAAAACAGCAGTTATCACAGAATATATGGTATCTAGCTACACATAAGAGCATGTATGGTATATCTTAATAATTTTAACTGGTATTTTACTAATATTTTAACTTTATAAAGCAATAAAAACTAATATTGCAAGAACCCTTTCTATGAACAATAAGGCAATTAAAAGAATGACACTTGATGGTTTATTCCAACATCTCACTAAAGCCTTACACAAAATTTTCACTCCCTCTTTAATTTTCAATTCTTCTACCCTCCCTGCTTCACAGCTTCTGGCTATTGGCTTTTACAATCTGTCCCTAGAGAGCCAGGAGTTATTACCCCTGTCGATGGAAGAGAAAGGGATGTTATTCCCCTGTCACCCTCTCCGGCTCCAGCAGATTCCTAGCTCTGATCTATAGCCTTCATTGGAGAAAAGCGTCTGACATGCTGTTAGTTCTCAACCCTGTCAGATCCATCTACCCATGCTCCTGGCATTACTTACTGGAGTCAGAGTCACAGGAGTCAGACCAAAAATTTGAGAAGCAAACACTATATCCACTTCTATTTGAGTAAATATAAGAGAGAAACATCTAGTGCAGAGCGCGCGGGTTTTCAGGAGGCACTCTGTGCCATCTACTCTGCATCTGAGCTTACAAACAGCTGAAGTAGTATCTGAAATCGTTCAGGTTTACGACAGAAACACCGTGTAATCTAGGTAGCATCAGGTAAACCCAAAGGATACCGAACAGTTAACAAAATGGACTTAAGCACATTTTACACTTCCTATGATGCTGTTTTTACCAACTACTCCTTAATTTCTTAATGCTTTTTAATTGACCTTCACATGGCTGCTACACAAAACGGGCACCTTCGATGGCGGGCGAGAGGCAGCAGGGGACGGCTATGATGCCCGACGGCTGTATGCTGCCTGCCGTCCCACAACACAAATCTAAACATCGGCATTTTGCACGCATTATTTTGGAGGACTTAAACAGTAAATTAACCTTTAATTGTAAAGTGTCAATAAGGGGACTGTGTAGATGTCTGGCTTAGTTCATCTTATACTCCACACACTCAGCAAAATGAACTGATGTCCCGTCCTCGCACATACTGAACCAGCAGCACAGGGCTCAGCTCTGATCTCCGCTCCCTCCTCCTCTCATCGAGCCAAGACATTGGGCTCGGTGTGCCTGTCAAGCAACTGGTGATGCTTCATCCCAATAGACGCAGTGAATCGCTTTTGCTCACATCATCAGTGTTAGCAATACAGGCAAAACAGGGAAGAAGTGGAAGTCCTGCTACAGCACTGCTTGACACCTCTTTGGGCAGATGGCTGCCATCATGCCCCTCTCCTCACCAAACTCCTGCAGGCAGAGCTTCTCAGGTACCTGACTGCTGTCTCCTTTTTTTCCCCCTCTCTCTCCTTTCTTTCTTTCAACAAGGCTGTGGGAAGAACAGATTTGCTTCCCCTTTACAATTTTCACAGAGCAAGCTCTCCCTTTCCATGTTTCATCATAAGCAAGGAGGTTGAACAGGGAAGGTGTTGCTGTTCCCATTTCCTTTCTCTCCCTGTACTTAACGAGAAGCAGGAGCAAGTGAGCTGTTACTAGAGGAGATAAGGGTTCAGAGTCAAAGCAGTGATTGTAGATGCTGCAGGATGAGAGATACTGAACATTTGCTTTTCCAGGTCAGAATTGTTTTTGACTGGAGAAACCACCACATTATCCTTAGGAAATCAGGAAATTTAGCAAATATGCTACAAATTTACAGGTAACTGCTAGAACATAGACAGACTTCAAGACTCATGGTAAGCAAGGGAGTGTTCCTGCAGCAGGGAACAGTAGGTAGCAAAATAGGATTTTGATCTTGAATGAGCTTCTGTTGCAATATAAATAATAAAAAGTCCTCACTTTTGGTGTCCCTCAAAACCCAAACACATGCTGCCTACAAGTTCTCATTCAATATTAAGAAATCGGCTCTTAATGCTGCTGAATCAGCTCTTGCCTGTTTTTTTAGAAGCTTCCACAGTCAGTCTGATCCCAATTCTGCAGGAGAAACAGCAGTGCCTACAGCTACACAGGACGTACTCCCCCGCTGACAAGCAGCAAGAACAGCTGAAATCTCACAAGATGTTAAAGTTTTCCAGATAACTACGTACGTTTGGGGCATGTTTTTACAACCATATGCACTTCTTTCACTTTCCTGAGGTACAGAGCTATGACCACAATCAGTTCTATCTGCCAAAGCCAGCAAACATCTTAAAATGATTTAAATAGGCACAACAGAAGTTTTAAAGCACAAGCAAACGGGATCTTACTGAGAAGGAAAGAGGGGGGACCAACAACAATATTACTTAAGATATTATGTGTGAGGATATACTAAGTCATCCTTTTTAGCATGAGGAGAAATGAGAAATTATTTAGTGCATTTAACCAGGAAACTAATAGAAATTAGAAATTATGGAGGAGAAAATAAGCAAAGAACTCTGCTTACGTACAATGGTAGCTGCTCTTTTTCCTTAGAGACACTGAGGTCTGTCAGAAAGGATACAGACTGCTTTCTCTTGGAAATCTCACTCAAATTAATGTATTTTATCCTCTGAAAGTGAGTAACTTTTTTCTCATTGTAAGAGATTACAACTGTAAAAGATTATCATTAAATGCCTGCCTCAAATGGCGTGATAAGATCATGTTTAACAGGGACTATCTCAGCAGTTATGACTATACATGTATACGTTAGCACATGCAAACATATTTTTGGCAGATTTTTACACCCTTTATCTGGAAAATGTTCTGTATAGAAAACTCCATGTATACATGAAAAATGTAATATACAAAAGTGAAAATAACCAGCTTAATTCTCCACAAGCATCCTAAGACAGGATTTTTGGTCAGACCTTCACAAACCCATCAAATTTAAGAGAAATGCAAAATAAATAGGCACAAGGTAGCCAGGCAATACAAAGGCTAGAAGGTAACACAGCGTTTCAACATTTGCACTACTATAGAGTTATCATTTGCCATATTTGTTACTTCCTGAATGTATAAAAACATATATGGTCTGCTTTGGAAGCATGGTCTGCCCAATTTAAGAATTCCGCTTTGAACTCATAATAGCTTTGTATTTCTTCTTAAAGCCCCAGTTCTTCAAATAAAGCAATTCTAAGCAGCGCTTTGGCATTTCTTAAGTGAAAGCTGATACACTACATTTCTACCCTTCATAGGAGTGCACCCACATTGGGAAAAGGGGGGGTGGAGGGTTTCTAACTTGACCACGATTCAAAAATAATTAACACATGGCGAAACTCTCCTGTGAACAAGAGCCCGCAGAGTTTTTCACATCCTTTAGCAGTCAACTGTAGCAGGGTCTCCACTCGCTACAGGATGGCACTAACAGCTACTGGAGAGGAAAATGTTCTGCGATAAATACCAACCACAAAACTCATCCTACTTTGAATTCTAAACAAGCAAGCACATACTGCTAGTATACCACCGAGGCATTTAGAACCAAAAGATGAGTTTTGCTTTGGTTTTGTTTTTATTTTTTCATTTGTATTCAATGGCATTATAACAGCAGTAAGGAGATGCCAAGTATGAGGAATAAACATTGAAAAGGCTCTTAGTTTCATGTACAAATCCCCCTAAACCTTGGAAAATCAACATGAAATGCATTTTGAATCATTGGGAAGAGGTGCCTCCACCTCCAGTAAGCTTATTAAACATTCTCTGTTCTATTCGTTGATTCTTTAGTATCAATTCAGAATATTTTTTTTAAGTTGGAGTTTAGATTATTCCTAAATGTGAATTATTATTCATAAGAACCCTTGAGTGTCACCACAGTTACAAAGGTGGAAAATGTTATGTTCATGTCCCTGAATTGCACATAAAACACACTACTTAGAACAATAAACCAGTCTCCTTTTTTGAGACAATAAATTTTCTTTTTTTTTAATACCATACAGACCTTTTGGTCTAACCTCCACAGGGCATGCAACAGCAGAAGAGAAGACGTCCCCGAGGGGACAGAGGAAATGAAAGAACAAGGAAATAAATACAGCAGGAAGATGAAGAAAAAACAGGTGACTTTGGGACAATGGCAGAAAAGGCAAAGGACAACAGCCATGTCTGTAAAGAAGTTGGAAAGAAAGTGCTCAGTGAGTCAGACACGCTTTGGTGTATCTTGAGGTACAGAGTAAGAAAGCAAGATTTTGCACAGGCTGGAGCAGGATTACAGAGAGAAGAAGGGAGATGAAATTGGAAGAAATGGTATTAGTTAAGAGTAGTAGTTACTAAAGCAAAGACAGGCATTTTATTGCAGGAATTAAACAAACAGTATACACAGGAAGAACCAACAAGATTCGTCTACCAAGATGGAGGAGGAAAGGCTCAAGAGTTGAGATCAATACTTTAGCAATCAGTATTGAGAATGGTGATGTTAAACAGTGATTGGGACTGATCTGGAGGTAGCCAGATATTCAGAACAAGGAATGAAAAAGCCAGAGATGTGAAAAGATTTCAGCGGGAATTTGGATGTCGTCAACACAAAAATACTGTTTGAAGCTTTAAATGCAGAAGCCACCAGTCACAGAGAAAATACAGAAAGAAGGGATGATAATTTGAAATCATTATTGCAGAGAAGACTGAACAGGAACCAGAAACAGTGAAAATGAAGGAAAATGTGCAAAGAACAACAGAAAAGCATTGACTGAATCCTGGAAGCTGAAGAATGAAAGTCTAAAAAGAGAGAGAATACTGCTTGTATAAAAAGAAGCAATAGACCAGGCAGATTTTGCCTTGAAGAATCTGTTAGTGACCTTATTCAGGGAAAATTTGATTGTGAGGAAAAGACAGAATCTGGCTATTCAACATGCAAAAATTAGAAAGAAAAGAAGCAAAATCAACTACTGAAGTGGCATATTTATGTTTGAAAGGTGTAGGAAGGAAATGGGAAAAGTATTTGGAAGCATTCGTGAGGTCAACAGATTTTATTTATTCTTTTGGACGATGCTGAGAATACTTGAAAGTGCATGGAAGTTCCCATCCATGAATTTTATTCTCCCTGTAAATCCCCTCCTATATTACTTCAGCATAACACTGGAAAGAACAAAATTCTCCAAAACAGCCAAAATCTCCCTCTGAACACTAAGACTTCAGCCACTCCACGGCAGGACACAAGGCAAACTCAAACTACAATTTTTGAAAGGCTGTAGAGCTCTAAATTTCTTCCATCTAGATAGTTTTCTTCCATCTGAGCTTAATTATCATCATCTCTAGGGTTTCCCTCCTCATTTTAGTTCTTAATCATGAGCTAAAACATTTTTTTACACATTCTATGTCATAAACACATTACATCTCAAAATTACAATTTGAGGCCTAATTGTTAATTTAAACTACTCTAAATACCTAACAAATTATATTTCTCTCCATTCTGCAGTCACATGTTGGAGTGTCCTCGAGAAGATGATCCTAACCAACACCAGCTGTGCCCAACTGCCATTAACTTCACAGCTCCAGCATATTCACACAATCTATAAAGAACTGACAATTTAAAGCTCCCTTTTCAGAGAATATCAAGGTCATAAAATTCAAATCCCATATTCTAAATACATTCCTCATCAGCCTTTGCAACTCACACAAAAATCACATGATCACAGCTGGAATTAAAATTGGGCTTTTTCCCTTAATCCAGCAATAACCACCATATGCTGCATTATCCTAGAAGTGACAAAGAATGGATGCATCTCCATCTCGGCAACACATCAAACTAACCCAAGTGTTCCTCTTCACATAATTTTTTCATTATAAAAAAATCCACAACATTTTCATTAATAGGTGACAAAATTTGTCTGATGTACGCTTGCTGGGAACCTTACTTGTCCCTCACAGAGTACCAAATAAAACTATTCCTATCCTTTCTAGGTGCATCAAAGCAGAGAAGCTGGTAACAAAAACTCTCAGCTTATTCTGTGAGCATCACAAGAGACACTAGTTTCAAATACATCCTCCTTGTTCGAGACCACAGGAAGAGTTTCTCCTTACTGCAGAATCACATACCATTGGAGAAACAGCTGAAGTAATTATTAACACGGTGGATGGATGAGAGATGGAAGAGAGAGAGATGGAAGGGGTGGGAAGGCAGAAATTTGTCTTAAGATATTATTTGATATTCAGCAGAATATGCAGTGGAACTCAGGACAGACTATTCACTCAGAAACTGGAAGAAGGAAGGAAGGAAAACCCTTTCTGGGGAAAGAAATCTGCCGAAAAACCAACCGGGCTGGGATGTCTCAAAATGAAGTGTGGCAGGCAGTGCAAGAGCTCGTGAGGACTGCCCCATCTGTTACAACCACCAACATGCCTATGGTGAACATAAATTCTACTGGGGTGTGCATGACCCCTGCATCCTATGTGCCTTCAGACAACTCCATCCTGGAGCACTGCTCTGCGGTCTGTAGGCACAAAACCCCACTAGTGGTTTCACTGCATTTCGGCTCTTCGGTAACTGTCAGAATAAGGTGGGTGGTTTCACATGAAACATACAGCCCTTTAAAAGCAATGGGTCCTTCTTTCCTCTTCAGAAATGTTTATTACCCTCAGATTACACGGCCTCTGCAGTATTACTCCATAAAAGCATAAAATCTGAGTGATAACTATTCTAACCACTCTAAACCTCTGTCTAATGCTGCAACTTCTGTAGACAACACTACTTTGGGAATACTCTTTAGATTTGTTATTTTGGAAGACAGGAGATGGGAGAAGTCAATCTATTCCTTAGAGTATGATTATTTTGAACAAATTATAAAATGGCCTTACAAATTATAAAATGGCCTTATAAAATTTTCTTACTCCTTGGCCAAGCAAGTAATATTTAGTACTTTACTTCTATTTTCTCTGCAAGAAAAAAATTAGTCTAGGGTGAAGGTTAAATTCAACTTGTATGTCCGTGTGAAGAGATATTACTATTGTCTCATAAAGAAGATACATAATCAAGGCTGTGAACTGCATGATCAGTTCCATCGTTAGCAGAAGGGATTTCTGAAATCTATATTGATTTTTGCCTGTGAATCTGCATTAGCCTAATCCTCGTATACAAGCATTATGAATCCCCAGAGAATGGATTTTTTTCTCTTTCGTTCACAAAAATCTCACAGCTGAAATTTTTGTGAGAAAACTAATGACAGGCCTAGGTGTTTTCCAAAAATACATATGTAAAACAGTACAAGTTGTAGGGGAGCTTTCTGCTGGAGAACCCAATGTGAATATATTGACTCCTCTTCCAGGAAAATCATGTTTTGTTTTACGCTACTTGAAAGGAGATCTGAATAGCATCCACTATAAATGTGTAGCAAACATTACCTATGGCATGCTACCAAAGATATAAAAAAAGAAAGGAATGGAGAAACATAGAGTATTATGCTCTTAACTATACTGATGTAAATACCTTACAGCTAGATTGGCCCAATCCAGAAACTTTTTTTGTATCCTCAGATTCCCAGGTACAAGCTCACAGTTGTTCACCATATATCAGTGCTGAACGCAATGTAGCATTGAATCACATTTATTTCTGACAAAAAAAGCTGGGGGAAAAAAGAGGTTAAAAAAAAAAAATTATGATCATTAGTCTAACACATCCAGCTCTAAGAAAACGTAAAATCTAAATTATACAGATTAAACACATCACTGTATTTGGCTGCAAAATTACCTGCGTCCCCAGAATGCAGTTTTGGTAAGAAAGGCCACTGTTCAAAGCTCCAGGCTCAAGTCTCAGGTAACTTCACGGAGTTCCAAATTTGCCAGGAGACCTCAGCTTCTGACAGCCGCCTTGTGGCTCAAAAGCCACGGCATGACGCAAAGCCCACTGAACTAAGGGGAGGTAGTTTTCCACTACCTCGAATGGACTCTGGTTCTGGGGCCCCGCACTCCTCCGGTGTGTCGCAGGCGTAGCTGGCGGGTAGCACCTCGTCCTGCTCGAACTCAGCACGCCTCCCCGTCCACCACAGAACTCCATGCCCTGTACAAATGAGTAAAATGACCAGCTCATACGATACAAGTCCACAGCCCACCACTAAAAGAAGTGCGAAACATCAAATGCACAAAAAGCAAATACTTTAAAATCAGTTTCTCTTTCAGAAATTAGGTTCATTCTCAAAAAGTACTGGCAACCTCAAAACGGCAGTGAAAACTGCCCTTTGACTAAAAAAGACATCATAAAGAATCATAATGCTGACTTCCTAACAGCAACCTTCGTACCACACGTGCAGTTTGAAATTAGTGTCTTAGAAGTCAGCATTTTTAACTTGAAAAAAATTGCTTTGCACACAAAATTTTCGATTTAGAATTTGAATTCCTATTTCTGTATATGCACACTCCTTCCCCCCCTAGTTGTTTTTCTTTCTTTTTTTCCTTTTGGTTTGCTTTGATTTTGTTTTTAATAAACAGAAGTTGACCTGTAACTACAGAGAACCCAACACATCTGTTAAAAGGTTGACAAAGAAGGGAAGTCAGATGCTGTGATAGAAATGCATTTCACAGTTCCTTTAGGAATCTAACTCCAAGAGCCAGCATGTGTTATTAAAAACAAACTACTTGCGGTAAAAATCTATTTCTGGAGATTGTTTACTGAAATGAAATATTTATTCACTAGAGCAGTATTCAAAGCTCCACAGATAAGTGCAAACTGTTCCTGAAAAGATACAAGATGTAATAAAATGCAAAAGGGAAGTGGTGACAATATTAGCTTTGCATCAATTCATTTACAGTCATTTCAGATTTTATATACATAAATTAAAGGAACTTCCCAATAACAGGCTGCGTACACAGTGAACGAAGGCTTGCTGTGCTTCCTGTGGTATAATTTTCAATACTTCCAACTTACTTCCTCACTGAAGGTTCAAGACTATTTTCGGGATTATTTTATAACTGAGGCTGCACAGAGCAAAGCATGACATTGAAAAATAGACTTAATTACTCCTACAAAAAGATTCTTGGCATAGGTCCACTTCATATCAGCTTAAAATATCCTACGCTGTTCTACTGGCAGGATCATATGTTTACAAGCACTGGATTACAGGAGTAACCACACCTCTAGGCTAATTTAAAACAATTTCTGTTAAATAGAAACAGTAGGCCCTGGTTTCTTTAATTTGGAAGGGGAGGAGGGGAGGAAAGCGGCACAGGATACAAGGGGATATGTTCCTGTTATATCTCGGTTCATCAGAATACTGCACAATAAAGGGCAAAGGATCCATTTTAATCTTAGGTGATGCAGCAAGACTTAACTGAAGTAACGAAGCTTTTTTTATGTTGACATCTATATAAAAATAGACTTTCATTTGTTAGGGAAAAGCATCTCAGCACACATACTCCTCCCAAAGTATTCACAGCAAATCCTGCAAGTTATTAATTTGTCACAGGGTATTTTCTTTCCATAACTAGGTACACTCCAGCAGCAACAAAATATTCTCAGGATGCCTGCAAACCCTGTTCCAGAATGCACACGTACTTATGTGACTTAATAGTTTATAGCCCCTTTCGCAATTTTTCTTAGAAATACTGTTTTGGATGCATTTATACAATATAGCATTAAGGAGGAACGGTTAAAAAAAAAAAGTCAGGTAGAATTCTTGGATTTTACTCCCTGAAAATGAACACAGTCCAGGCAAATCTTCACCAGGACCCAGTCTTGATTCCAAGCCTGAATTCTTATCACCCGGCCCATAGACACCCAGATTTTCAGTCATATCTTGACGTACAATCCAACACAACCATCAGACGCAGTATAGCCACGCGAGCACCGGGCTGCACCTGAGTTAACATAACCCGATTCCCAGCAGGGCTGAGATGCTGAAGGAGTGCTGCTATTTCGTACGGTGGGACTATTCTCAGCACTCGGATGACTCAGGACATTTCCACATCGCTGGGAGGAATGCTAGAGCCTGAGAAGCACAAATTGCCAAGGTATTCATCTCTAGTAGCTGAGGTGGGTATTTTTGCTTCCCTATTACGGGGCACCCTGAATTACAGGACTGTACCACAGCCACAGTATATAGGCAGCAGGCCTTCATACCCGTATTCTTATTGGAAGACAGAAATTATAAAACATTGAGTTATTCTTTAGTGTGAAAGTCTGAAATAAAGTTTTCCCTTGGCCTAGTGGATTTTTCCCTTCTCTCTCTTGCTCTCTTTTTTTTCCTTCTTCCCCCCCCTGCTCCTTTTTTTAATAACCCTTATTGACCATTGCACTACTGACTAATATCTTCTGCAGCAGAAGGAAAAATGCTGAGGATGTTTGTCAGCCATACTGTCATGAAAGTCAAAAGCAGATATGTAAGAGGAGAAAGATTATCACATTAGACATAGAAGAAGAAAGATTAACCTACGAGAGCTGTAGAAGCAGAAAGATGAGCAAAAAGTGGGGGACTCAGTGGCTCCAGGGGATTGGTAATGGGTTAGACTGCCTTTCTCCTCTAGATCGCTGGCTCACATCCAGCCCACATCAGTAGTGACTGAGTGTCATTACCACTTGATGGATTTTTGGTGACCTCTGCAAAAGCAAATTGATGGTTTCAGTCCAGCTGAATAAATGCTCCCATCATAACAGGTACACCACTGTCTCAGCAGAAGGGAGCAGACATGGACAAGAAAATGCACCTCTATCCTTACAAACCAGTTTAATGCACAATGAAGTCCACTCACTAGAAATGCCACAGAGATTTATTTAATACTTTCATAGCTAGAGGATTGTGCTTCTTTTTTGAAGCCTTAGTGTTCCCCACCCCTCAGTGTTCCCCATGCATTTGTCCTGGATTCTCAGAAGCAAAAGGCTGCCCACAACCAAGTCAGTGCAGTAGAACTGGAAGTCTCTTAAGGGATGATCTGAATTTGAAATTATATTACACATTGTTGCTAAAGTTCCTCCCATATGAAAGCACAGTAATATAATATAGCTTGAAATGTGTCTCTTAAAGAGTTCTGCTTAAAGGTTGTGTAATATTAACTTGACTGAACTAAGAATTAAAAACATGTTTTCCCTGCAATTGCAAAGGACAAGCCAGGTGAACACTCTCTCCAGTCTAAGTTCCAAGACTCATTCATTGGCCCAAAGCATTGCATGTGCACACATAATTAACAGATTCTCAGAGGACGTGGTTGGGATGACTGGAAAACAGCTGAAATTCCCTGGTCACTTCAGGCAGGTGTTTAGCAGGTTCCTCCTCCCAAGGAAGCAGGTGCCCAAATGGTTCCCAGCACGGTATTTGGGATGCTGCAGCTGCTGCATGCTTATTCCTTCAGGGGAGCTCCCAAGACGACCCAGGGAGAAGGAGCAACTCTTGAGGAACACAAAGCACAAGCACCCACTCAACCCCTGGAGCTAAATGGCACCTTTTCTCCCAAAGATAACAACAGCTGATCTCAGGCCTGGTACAGCTGGGGATGCAGGTTCAACATCAACATCACATTTGACCATAGTTGAATAGTAAAACATGCAGGGGAACTAGAGCTGCCATCTCTATGCAGCACACTGCCAGCAACTAAACTGCTGTGGTCTCAGGGGGTCTAACACCTCTCAACAGCACAGCATTTTTAAATAGGTGACCAGATTACAGTTTACTATGATGTCACAAGTACGCCATTGTATTCCAATCTCTACAAATGCTCTAATATCTACATGGAAATTATCTAAATTTTAAAAGTGAAATTTGTCAAACTAAACAACTACTAAACAAAAGTGGTTGTTGCCCAAGCTTGCTAAAGTTACAGGACCTAGAGCAAACTCAGTGATAAAGGACAGCTGATATGGCAAACGGAATGTCAAGTAAAGTATTTTTTCAGAAACAGACCTATATTCACCTTGCTGGAGCACTATTTCACATGTCTCCTTAAGCAAACCTTAAAGTGATATTTAATAGATGTTACAATAGAAAATGTTACACTGATTGTTATTTTTGTTTGTATTTTTCCTTCATGAGGGAAAAACTATTTGAAGTTGACTTATTCTACAAAATAGGTATGCAGAGTTTGAGGGGGAAAGAAGGTCCTTTTTACCATGACAACACAAGACTTCCAAATGTTGGGTCCTTTCTTCCACGGGTGGCTTTTGGTGAGTCTGACTAAAATGGCACCATGCCATCAAAACAAAGAGCACTGTTGCTCAGAACTGCATTTCACTTGAAGACAAATGACAGAAATTCTCCCCCCCCAAGTGTGTTTTTTTTTTAATAGAACTCCTCAACAATTTTAGTTAGGTGTCTCTGTCTTGAGCAGTAAGAACTCCAAAGTTCAACATGTTGTTCTCCCACTAACCCCTATCCCTCCATAAGCAAGAATACAAAACCAGGAGTTGAGAATAAAAACCAAACACCCTCATTGCTCATCATGAGAGCAAAAGGCTTGACACAGTTTTCTTTGTCATGTATTCAAATGTTAATAGGAATTCTTGCAGTCTCTGTGACCCTTTTCCTTTAATTTACTATTACTACTTTTTTTTACTCAAGGTGAATAAGCCCCTGCATTTTCCTACCTCATGACTTCTTCAGAGACAGAAGCTTCTTCTTAGAGGCAATGGAAAAAACTGTGTAAACAGGCTGAGGAAATAGAAACTGTGTTGTGAAAGAATGAATGTTTTTTGACATTTACCATTCATCTCTGTTTTTTCTTTTTTATATAACGATTTGAATGTTCTAATATGAATTTCAAGAGCATATAGCAAATAGCATATTACTGGCTGCAGTAATTACATGTGTAACTAAACCACCTTATTAAAGCCTTGGTAGATAACTGCCTACCTTTCTCCATCACAAACAGGGCTGCATAGTGATTTGCCTTCTCTAAAAAAGTTACACATACGACCATTTTTTAGTTGCTTAAGCAAGCAATCACAGTACATTACATCAAACAGGCTTGGGGCTTTTGGGGGATTCTTTTGTTTTTTAGTCTGGGGGGGGGTGGTGGTTAAACACTATTACCTGATGTTTTCAAGAAAGATGGAAAGGAAGGATTGACTGGAAAGAGCCTGTCCACTGATCTGAATAAACTGAACATAAATAGCTGAGAGGTGTTGTAATGGAGTAGGACTATATCACAACATGCATGCTCGAGTATGCTCACCGCAAAATCTCCGGTAAAAACATTGACTTCACTATTTCTTCAAAAGCAAGTATTTCATTCTAACCTTCTATCAACCTTTTTCTTTTAAATCTGTACTTGCTTCTTCCCATTTCCGTTTCACTAAGATAAGAAGCAGTTTCAAGTGTCAGAAACTCCTCAGACATTGATGTTTTCTTCTTTAAAGAAGCAGAGAGAGAGAACTATATCCCTGTTTTAACAAGTCTAGACAAACATTCTCCTACGATGGAAATCCTGTCCTAAGAGCATTTTTCCTTTAATACCACAGAACCAAACAGAAGATACCAACGCAGAAAAACCTTAAACTGTCCGTATACTTCTGTGCTGACTCTTTGTTTATATGCAGCACAGAGAAAATCACTAGCATATGTCCTAGCTGTTGCAAATTAAAGCTCAACTTTGTCACCCTTACTAAACCAAAGAGCAATTACTCCTGCAAGTAAGTACAATGGTACTATTCATTCAGGTAAATACTGTTCCCTGTAAGGATTGCAGAACCAGGACCTGCAAGAAAGCAACACATTTTAAATTGCCTGGTTGATCTCCATTATCAATGAGAAAATGAAGATCAGTCACTCAACCGAGGGATAGAGTTATTATTTGAAATCTAAATACATATATAGAGATTATTGCAATTGCATATTTTAAAATAACTTCCCATCAGCAAAAGAATATATTTGAACCTAAAAATATATTTGTACCTTCTGATTTCTTTATTTGAAGTATAAGCACCTGATAAATGTGTAAGTGATATACCATCAGACACAGCAAAATTAGTAATTACTCCTAGGGGCTATAAGCAGCTAAGTAGCCTGGCTCAGTTGTCTTGTCATACCTCATGCTCTCCTCAACTCCTTTGTTCTGGTATCCACCAAGCTTTATTAAGGTAGAGTTCAGTCATTTGCTCACTCCAATTCCAACAAACTGAGCCAAATGAACCATGTTCAGCCATCTGGAACCCCTTCCTCCAGAGTTTGCTCCCTTTGGGCTGCAGAATCAGTCTATTACCCTGGCGTGACATGATCCAGAAACTTGCTACTGCTACAGGACCTCAATTACAATTCCCACTCCGGGTATTGCTGTCAGGGATTCTGCGATGCAACAGACACTGCATTTGTACCTCACGTTCCTGCAAAACTATTAAAGCCTTTGCACTTGGAATTCACGGACAACATTACAGGAGCCGTGGAGCAGAAGAGAAGTCTGCGCTGCCTCAACCAGGCTTAAAGGTGGGCAAGAGCACAGGGGAGGATCAGTGGCTCCGCAATCAGATGAAGGCAGGGCAAACAGGCAGTCCTACCCTCTGCCCTGTAGCCAGTTACTGCAGCGAGGGTGCACAGCACTTGGCTGGGGAGGGGATCGAGGGCAGAGTTCAATACAAACCCTCATGGTAGCACTGAGAAAAGATTAGTTAGGAAAAAAAAAAAAAAAAAAGAAAAACAAAACGAACTCACACTGGTAACCAGTCCCCTTCTTTTCCCTAAAACACACAAGGATTTTTGGTGCTGGCAAGTCAATATCTTTTAACCACCTCTGACACTTGATTCGGAGGAAGATGCGTGGCCCTCATGGCTCCTCTCCTACTTGTCAGCCAGCCAGCAGACTCTCAAATACACTCAACAACGGGAGAAGGATGTTCCCAGACTGAGGATATGATCTCCTGGAAAGAGGGCACTGGTTGCACTGCTCTTTCCTCTGCCGAAGAGAGTCACTTTCACATCAACATGCAGGTCAGGGAACAAAAGGAGGGTAAGGTGCTGTGGCCAGGTAGCACAACCACGGCATAGATGAAACAGCAGGAGTTCACCTAAAAATTGAACACGCTTCTGTTACAATGGCAAATACTTACTGAAATCATAACAAGCGAGCACAGAGAGGCATTAAGCTTGCAAAATCTTCTCAGATGTAGCTGAGAGGTCCTTTCAAACACGTCCCCAAAAATGTCAGAGGCTTTTTTTTTTTTTCCTCTATCAATATCAGCATCCCTAAAACAGCCAAGGCTAATGGCATATAAAACCATATTGAACTCAGGAAATCTTGTTATCAAGCACCATTAGGAAAGTATATGAGCTCAGCAACTGACTGTAGGACAGTTGGGCACCAGGTTGATAGCCTGATTAAAAAAAACCCAAAACACTCAATTATCTCAGGAGACATCTTGTCAGGACAGTTTCTTTCTGTTTGGCAATGTAGCTTGTATGTTAGCGAAGTGCTATGTTAACACAGCAGCTCACCGAACACTTCAAAGCATTCCCTAATAAAACATACAAAACAAGCGACACCGCAGCAGGTTTTACACAAAACCCAAACACCAAAGCTCCAAGATCCATACTCATCCATACCAGGACATTCCTGTCCCCGGGGGCTCCCTCTCTTCTCAGCAAAGCAAGGCTGCTGCACCGAGGAAGTCTTTCTCCCAAAAGCTTCTCCCCTTCTGTATTAAACAGAAATTCAACAGTTGCATATTTTTCCCTAATGTCCTTTCATAGCATTTATAACCCTACAGAATACAATTATGTCCTCCACCTACCACTTCAGTCGTTGCCTTAAGTATTTTTATAGGTACAAGAGCTTTCCTACATTGATAAAGAATGTAATATGAATATTATGAAGAACAACACATGTTATTTCTTGAGTCATTCGACACATTCATTCAATACAGTTATATTACAGGTCCACGCTAAGTCACGCTAAATTTTAAAAACACACCCTCCCAAAAATTAAATTACATTTCACAATGTACTTCTAATAAAGTATTCGTGCAGGCATCTACTGGCATGTTGCTTTTTTTTTTCCTACTAGGTAAAATGTTATGCCAACTTTAAATCCTTATCGTTTCCTTTTGCAAGGAAAAAGCAAGCATGAATTAAAGGCTATTTTGTATTCCATTTTTACAGAATAATAGGGTTGTGGGGGTTTTTTCTGTAGGGGCTGAGATACCACTACAGTAATCCTGTAAACAATTCAGATAAAAGATCAGTTAATTCGTGTTTAACACCACATAGTGTGCATGCGTTCTAAAGCAGATTAGAAATCCAGTTCCATCTCTAATTACTATAACTTCTAAGAGTGTTACTGTAACTCGCAAGATATTTTATGCTTCACTTCAACATCAGGTTTATGGGCAGATATGATTACAGAAAGATCCCAATTTAAAAAATAAAATAAAAATAAAGTTCATGATAAGAAAAAAAAAAGATGGGAAATAATCTAAGTGTATCATGCATGTTCCAAACCCTGACAACAAGTCTGAAGAATCCAAATACTATTTTACAGATTAAAAATAAATTGTATTATTTTTTGAGCCAATCCTGTGATTATTTTTATTGTATTTTTGGAAGGAACAGCAGACTTTGCACAAAGGTCCAACTCAATATTACATTCCATTTCTCATTCTGTACAGGATGAGAAACAGGCTCAAAAAGATAGCAAGAAATGTCACTAGCCCTCTATATTTATAGATTTTAATGGTATTGCATACATATTATCATAGATTTTCCATTTTATTATAAACATTTATATATATAAGAAATGTGTGCTCAGAGAAACAAGAGGTTTAGAAGGAAATGCTTGTGGCTCTGCCCTTCTCCAAAGGAGCCTGACTGTCAATGTTTCCAGAGCGTTAGTAAAGATAGGTAAAGTATCTATGCAGATAAGAGCTTGCCCTTGTTTTGGGAACACTAGGGCAGCAGAAGTTTGTATAACTGAAGTCTACACGATAGAGCAGCTGACAAAGCTAAGAGCTGGTTTCCCAAAACAACCCTGAAATAGGACATGAAGTAAAAAGGAGCCCCTTGGAAAGGGTAAGGCAGACTGCAGTTGAACCAAATCATCACTTCGCTATCAAAGCGTCACGTAATTAAGGGATTTCGAAGAGAAACAGTATGGTCATCTGGGAAAGAAGAGTTTCATTACCACACATGAAAGAATAGTTTCTTCAGAGATTCCTCTTCACCAGAGATACAAGCCTTTGCTAATCTCTTTAAAACTTGCAACACAAGGATTACAGCAATAAAGCACTATCAGCACCATACTGAATCTTGGTGCAAACTGCTTCCACATCTCCAGTCGCACAAACTACCCCCACAGCGGGTCTATCCTGCAACAGGGAGGAAAAGCAGGAATTGCAGTTACACTGCTATAGTTTGTCCTTCTAAACCGACTTGATTCCCTCTCCCTGATGCAGGGTCTAGCAGGTCTCAGGCATGAAGTGAACAAGGATACTCAGCAGCCCTTCACTTCAGCTGTAAAGAAGCTGCTTTTTAGCAATGCTGTGAAGAAGACTTCACACAGCAATGTCAACATATTTCAATAATGACACCAGGTATTCAGGAGATCCCCGTTACCATGCTATAAAAGTACTGCCATTCCTTTTGCCCTCAGCTACGTTTTGGAAGAAGCTGTACAATACCTATTTGAAGACAAGAAAATATTGTCCCTGCCATCCCCGTTCTGCAGGTGATGTGCTGAGGCACAGAAGGACTTCTGGCTTATTCAAGAAGTCTGTGGTAAAACCAAGTATCAAACAGATGTCCAAATCTTAGAGCACTGCTTTCATCACAAGGACCGTTGTGGCTTCTTGTAGATAAAGCTTTCATTCCACCTTCATCTATGGAACAAACAGTAACACTGGATTCTATAAGCCCCCTAAAATATTTCATACGATGTTGTGATCATTTCATTTACCTTAGACATAACAAGAAACTCCAAGTCATATCAATTACCAATTCAATAAAGGAAACGAACAGGGAAGAGTTTTGGAGCAGAATCTTACCATGCTAAATCAAGGAAAGCAAAATACCCCCTAAAGGCTGCAGAGGAGATTTATTTCATTACGGACTACAGAATTTGATCTACGGTGATCATTAAATGGCAAAGATGCAGCCACATCACACTTCAGCCATACTCACTGGACATTGGCTTTCTCAGCACAGCATGTGGCAGTGGTTTAATTCCTCGAAGATGGAAGGTCATAGCTTACTGGGACCTGTTAGCAGCAACAATCATCCAACAAACCACCCTCACCACTGCCAATTCCCAAAGCAAGTCAGTCAATACCCTATGGCAGCAAGAGAAAGCTAGCAGCAGCAGAACAGCTCCCACTCATCACACCTTGTCTCTAAAACCTGTTAACTCAACTGCAAAGAAGAGCAAATGAATGCCTGAAACGTATTTTACAATACACCCCACAACAAGCCAAGGATATGGCACTTGTAGCAGCACTATGCCCATGGCAGAATGCTTGCCCGAGAGTCAAAAAAAACCTGACCAATGAAGTATTTTAAGTCAACTTAACGGTACCTATGATACAGTGCTAATTTTCAGGAAAAAAACCCAGCTGTTACAATACAGAATTTTGTGCCAGAAACTACAAAAAAGGCATTTAGAACGTCCACAGACAGAAAAGGGGCGAGTGCTGCATCCAGCTGCTCTGCGCAGAAATCGCTGGAACAAGTCTAGCAACACTTAGCTGCATTTCTTCTGAATACAGAGGATGAAGCATCACACTGGTCAAGCCTCATATTCTTATGAAAGCACTATACTAAAACATCACACTGCAATTTTTGAAGAGTGCTACAGTTTTGTACAAAAACCTGAAGAACAACTCTTTGTTACATGCACAGACTGCTGTGCACATGATCTTGTTTGCATGTTATTTATTCAGATCACAAATGTGCAATGCATCCATACAACACTGAACACACACATTTGAGGGTTTTTTTGTTGTTTGGGGTTGGTTTTTTTTTTTTTTTTCAAATTTAGTCCTCTACTGCTGTTCTGCATTGGAGAAGATGATTTATTGAACATGGGTCTTGCAGTCAGAAACTCCAGTGCCAACCACTAGTATTCTATGTGATACCACAGAAGTCCCCAATGACCCTGTACTTCAGCTGCCCTTCCATAGTATTCCCTACCTCCACAAAGCACTGTGAAAACAAACACATGAATGATTGATAGGTGCTCACATATTATAGGGTTGAAAGCCATATGAGGCAGAAAGAAAATTAACGTATTCAAAGAGAAGATTACAACGTGTTTCTCAGGTTTTTTAGCAGCTGGGAGAATGCAGAAGTAACACAGGGTCACGATTGCTCCAAAAAAGTGACATTCAAAATATAAACAAGGAAAAAACAATCTTGCTGGCATACATCATAAGCCTTCATAAAATTAATGAGGTTTTTCTTCTTTAATTCATCCAACAGAAGCCCCTTTCAGAATTAATGAGATAAAAGTCCCAGGTAAATAGATGTGCCAGGGAAACAGGTATTCCCGCTGCATTTGTGTGTTAGCCAGCTCCCCTGACTGCTAACTGGTGGCACGAGAGAGCAGTTCTGTGCGAGGCTGACAATAGTGGCAGTGACGAAGCCATGCAATATCACGGCTCTTTAATCATTGAAAAATCCACCCCACTCCTTTTTGATTTCTCCTCTGCACGATGCCAGCATGGTACAGTCCTGGGTTACAGTCCTCTTAGCAGCACCACCAGATCCATAAACCAACTTTGCAGAGTAGCGAATTGCTGTGCTGTTTCTAGGTTAACGTTGACAGGACCTAACAGAGTCTTCAAAAACATCATAAACTTTGTTTTAGAGCTGATACACAGTTGCTATACAGTGCATCACAGGAACACAGAGCTGTAGGAGCAGATGCAGCACTAGTCAGATAGATGGGGTTTGTCATCATCTAAACCCTACCTCTAAGAGGAAGGGGGTGAGGAGAAGAGGAGGACGGGAGAGAGGGAGGAGATGAAAGGCAAAAATGAACGACTAGAAACACCTTAGACTATAGTATTTCCTGTACGGACCTGACCTGTGTTATGTGCAGCAATGTAATCGGGGGGGGGAATTAAAAAAAAAAAAAATCAGTACATAACCTAGAGTACTTTCTCAGTGAACACCACAACAGCACTGCTCTGCACTGTCATCTGGGATACTCAGCTTCATGCATCATTATGGTCTCCTCCCCAGGCTGCTAACAGACCCTTACCAGCACTAGCATGTGCATTCTATTTGCAAGCTTAACTCCGCAACAGACTCTGGAGCCTGCTAGAATGGAATCACACACATGATGAGGTGAATTTAATCTATCACAGATTACCAATGGAAGGGTGAAAAGTAGTTGGTAAGGTCTTTGAAGGGAATAACATCAGGGCCTCCGCCTCCGAAAACACCATGCAGGCAAGGTCAAGAAACAGCAAATGGGAAAGTACTTGCCAGGAGCAGAAGAAAGGAAAAAAATGTGCCATCTTCAAGTATTGACTTCATTCAATATGGAAAAAAAAAAAAAGAAATAAACATATATCCTCAAAAGGAAGAAAACCTCAGTACAACACAAATAAGTTGTATTTCAGATGATTTCACTGTGATCATAAAAGTGATATGTAGCAGCAATAGCTGCTAAAAAGCTTGCTCTCCAAAGCGATCCAGCTTGGTCAAAATGCAGAACATTTCTCTAGCACGTCCTACTCACAAAAATAATTACCAGAACAACTGAAGACAAACCATCATTGTAAAGTCTTTTCTTTTTTTCCCTTGGAAGTTATTAATCAAAGCCTCCAGTGAATGGCAGACAGCCAGCAACGGGTTCTGCAGAGTCTGCTCCGCTCCTGGCTAACAGGAGCTGCAGCGCACAGCTTGCAGAGTGCAGCGGGGGTTGATGCAGCTGATTTAGACTTATGTTATCAACTGCCACTCCCTGATCTGGGTTAGAGAATATTTGGTTTTACACAGCCAGACATTTGCTCAGTCACTGAAGTTCTGTGTATAGAGTCTGCATGTGACGCTCAAAATCATTAGCATGACTTTTGCATCTCTATTTGCACACAGCATGCAGCAAAGCACAGCTCTTTAAGAATACCATTACTTATGTTAACAAACTATTTCTGTTGTAATCGATAAAGCAGTCTCCATTTTAACAAGTACCCCCCCTTTTTTCCCTGCACGAGACACGGTATAAAGGGCCAGCGCAAGGACAGAGGAGATAGTGCTGCCACCTTTTGGTCACACGTAACAGTGCTATAGAGAAAAAACGTGATCGCTTAAAAACGGTAAAACTAGGAGTATTGAAAACCTGATCATAAGTTGCAAGCACAACAGGGACCACTTCTGACACGAGGGCTTTGGACCCCAATGACTATGTATATTACACATTTAGAAAGGTTTTTGTTTATACTGTTTCTCAAATTAGTTCTATTTATGCAACTTAAAGATTTTGAGAAATTTTGAACAAAGGTTATAAAGTCTTGAGCTTTAAGTCCAAAGACAAACGATTAGTAGTAAAGCACCTTTAAATATGCAAAATTCAACTACTACCTTTCTGTAAAAGCAAAAAGAATGGTAATGATCACAGATGGGGTGTGAAGGGAAAGGAAAGGAAGGCTAATCGATTCCTAAAAGAGAGCCTGTACTGCATAGTAAAATTGGAAGAGCTTCCAAAGGCATATACTTAATAGTGAGTAATTTATATGTATTTTACACTATGCTTTTATATATATTTTACACTGTGTTCACCGCTTCTAATCTGTGCTCTTCTGTAAGTCTATTCAAAAGGACAACCAGGTGACACTCAAATCTAAGCTAAAATTTCTGTTGCAGTGTGCAGTGAGTTTGAATTTACAAGAAAGGCTTTTGCACATTGCTAGTCAAAACCCTCTTCAGCCAAGCAATCCCTATCAGAGCCAACTGCACAATTCGCGGAATAACTTCTTTTTCAGGTGTTGGTTTGCAGGCAACTTAGCATTCTAAAAAAGCAAGAATTCGGTTTCTTTTCAGAAAGGGTATGATGGATTAAATGGCAGCAGCCCTGTAACATCCTGTCAATGGATCCATATCCAGCTTCAAAGTTTACATCTACCCATACTTCATTCAGACTCAGGCTTTCTTCTGAGACCAAGCAAAACTGTCACAGCTATCTTTTCCAAGTCTGTTTGGACTGCACTGACACCTAATTCAAAATCATCCAGAATAGTCCATGCAAGTAATATTCAGCTCTATGCGTGACCTAGATCTGCGAGACAACATATCTTATGCCATCATCTCCTGAGCTACCCCACTCCTCCTTTCTTGCTTCTTCTTAGTCCTCCCCTCTACCTTTTCCAAGTTGAAAATTTTGCATAATACCAAGTTTTGCATGTTATTTTTTCCACCTTCATTTTTAAGTCAAGTATTCAGGTCAATGTTGGAGAATCTGGAGCCTCTGCTCAAATTTTTATGAATTCCAATGCTATTATGTATGCTAGTTGTTGCATGAATCATGCAAATAAATTAAAAGACACATGGTTAAACAGCTTTTTAAACAAGTCAGAGGTTTTAAGAAACACATACTGTGTCAGGTATGCATATGACCCTAAATTTCCTGTCCATGTCGATAAGTAAGAAACTCTCCTCTATCATGTTTAAACATTCTCAGGCTCTAAATAATCCACTGAGGTAGAGGCTTCCAAAAATCTGAATCTAACTACACAAATTTCCAATCACCATCTTTGTAACAATAGTTCTCAGCCATGACAAATACTGACTCATGAGGAACATTTAGGATTAGTCCATTTGTCCTAAAGCAGTAATTCCAAGTGGCTCAAATTAGTCACTAGAACCCCACTGTACTAAGTTTGTACGTATTGCTAAAACTGCCTCCATCTCCAATGGTTAGCATTATAATGACTAAAACACTGTCTGGCAGAGCCAGACAATGAGTGCAAATCCAAAAGAAACGCTGGCAAATCATGAGCAGCTAAACATCACTTTCGCTTGCCTGTTTTCTGTGCAACTCTATCAGCTCACCTCCAACAGGACAGGCTTCTGCAAAATCATGAGAAAGCAGAAAAAACAGCATTATAGACTATATTTAAAAGTATGTCCATAAGTCTGAAAGGAAAAAAAATTAAAAATTCCCGCCACATGAAACTCTACCATATCGATTCACAGTTTGGGGGAGGAAAGGAGACCTTTTCCTCTGGCTTAAGCCACGTACTGCTGCTGACAACCCAAGCCACACAGCACGCAAAACCAGTATCTCCCCGTGCCAGGAAGAGTTCACTCTCTCCACGAGATACTCACAACTGAAGAAGGGGCGCATGGTATTTCCAGCGGGTGTCAACTCCTCGGTGTTAGGGGAATGACGAGTTGCCGGGCTGGTGACTGAAACGCCACGCTCCCCACCGCTGCCTCGCTTCCTAGGGCTACGCCGGCTGTTGGCATCAAAAGTGATCTTGAAACGCTGAGACCTCAAAAGATTCCCAAGGCAAAGAAGCTGCTACTAGGGACGCAGCCCCTGGCTTACAATCACAGAAATTAATAGCAATAGGGATTAACCTCATTCAAAGAGTAAGATAACGCTGTTTCCACCAATGATCTCAGCAACAGAGCATCTCCGACCGTCCACAAAGGATAGACCGTTTGCCTCGCTTTCACACCATTTGAAAGGGCAAAACTAAAGGTGTGGAACAAAGTCATAATGCAGTCAAATGCATCTGACGTTTACTACACTCCAATATGAACCAAGCAGATTTTCCTGAAAGCTTTTCTACTTCTCTTTATTTCAAACTACTTGAGGTACAATTTGAGGATGGTCCTCAAAACATTCCTTAGTTATCAGTTTAAATTATTTTACTAAATCATTGAGTGGTGTCATGCTCCAAGGAAGATAAAACTCTGCCAAAAGCCCATCATAACAGTCCTCTTACAGGCACTATATGAGACAGAATTTCTGTCTGCTGGTCCCTGATTTTATATGAATATTTTTGTTCATGAGGTAGCATAAAAAATTACTATATTTCCTACAGTGTTTTGAGAATATCCTGATTCGCTGAAATTAAACTAAGACCAATACCTTTACAGAAATATTGCAACTTCATCCAGGAAAGGTATTTCATTTCTATGGCTTCAAAACCAAACATCTGCCATTGAAAAAAACACTTCATTAACTTGAAAGTATTAAAAAAAAAGTTAAGAAACCTGCATTTTTATTGTAATAACAATGATCACTCAGAAGAACAGAAAAAACAAATGAGAATAACCAAACTAAAAGGCATTTTATATGAGTTATGTCAAATAATTTGCTCCTTGCTGCAATTGCAAAGCTTGTCTTGTTTTCTTTTTTTTTTTTCTTTTTGGATTTGTCTTTTTTTGTCACTAACTTGTCACATTTTTTTAAAAAGTAATTTGAAAAAAATTAATAAGGAGAAACAATGATGTTAATTTTAGATTGAGAAGTTTAAATTAATTGGCTTTGTATTTATTATACATACAGATGAAGATAGAAAGACGATCTTCACCATTTTAATATACCTTCCCCTCCGTTTCCCACACTATGTAGCTATTATACAAATTTTGGTGATTTGGGTTTTATCCCCCCCCACCTTAGGTGGCTGCTTTTTTTTTTTCCCCAGAGAAGACTGAAAACACACTGCATAAATTCTAGCATTCACAGTCACATCAGCATTGCTCCCCCAAAACTCTTCATTTGATTAATCATTGTAACTTGAAATATTAAAGCATTTCTTTTCTAATCATATAAAGTTTACAGTAAGCACAGAAGAGGCAATCTGATCATTCTTATTTACACTATTGCTTTAGACCTTAAGCATTTCAAGTAGAGGGGAGAAAATATGGCAAAAACTGCTGCCTTGTCTGCAGTATTTACATGCTTTACATAGTTTAAAAATATGTGGCTTATTAATGACTGATTTTTCAACCTCTCCAATAAGCTTTTTATTAACATGACAGTCCTTTACTTGCAAGTGTCAAGCAATTTCATACAGTGCATGTATCCTTTATGATGTTTAATATAAAAGATAGTACAGTATTTATATCCCTCACAATAAGAGAATGGATTGTTTTAAGGTTATACAGCCCAGTTGTGATAAAGAAAGAAGGAACCTTACAAAATGATAAATATTTTCATTAAAAAACTTTAAAACTAAAAGTTCAAAGATATGTTCTCCTCTCTTATATCTTGTCAAAACATGACTTAGGACCCAAAACTAATCTACTTTCAATTTTATTCCATATTTCAGTGCTGTCATAGTACTCAGCAGAGAGTATTGGAATACGATCATTTTTTATTTTGTTGATGTTACCGACAGCTTTATTTCACAAAGCAATCTTATACTATGTCTACCACTGGCAGGTCACAAAGGTCAAATAGTCTATCCTTATAGGTAGAGAGCTTATTAAATGGCACGTCTATTAAACCCAATGGACAACATAAAGAAACATTTCAGCAAAATACTTTTAACATAGTTCAGTGAAAAGGGTATTAAATAATTTGAACTGAGACCAAAAAGAATTTTTTCATAAGCATCTTCAAAATTATGCTTCATACAAAGCATTTCGAATGGACAGTCAGAGAAAGACCTGCACAAAGATTAACTTTGTCTGTGCAAACATTTACTTTGTATTATGCATTTGCAGCTGCACACTCACAGCACACTTAGTGCTAGGTGGCTTACCAGAGAGAAGTTTCGGCTTTTTAGCACTCTTAGTTAATGAAACGTTCGATTTAAAATCATCATGAAATTTATATGATACCTACTGCAGAAGTATTTGTAGGCATGCTTTACATACTAACCTGGATCATCATAGGATAATTCTTCAGAAGCAATATATTTTAGCTATTTATGTTCAAATGACATAATTATCACACAATAGTTTGGGGAAAAATGCAATTACATAAACCAGAAAAAGGCACTCAAATAAAACCTTCATGTGGTATCTTATAAAGTCCGCATAATTGTTTTTAACTAACAGGGTGTATGCTTTGCAAGACCAGAATATTTATAGACACATAATTGTGATTTTATCTCTCTTTCTGGCATCATTTCATTATTTCACTATTTGCCAGTTACCTATCATATGTTGGATCTTGCTATTTCAATATTTGTATTTGCATGGCTGCATTTACAAAAGAATAACAAAATAAAGACATCTTTGGATTTGGGAACCTATCCATTCAGATATTTATCTTCAGACTTAACCCTTGCAGCTCAATCAAAGAAAGCATTCCAGCTGCATTTCTAAATCATATATACTTATTTCTGCATAGGTAAAATTCTGAATACTGGTATGCAGAGTGTGTAGACTCTCATATACAGTTTATTAGATAGAGTACTTGGTCTACTGTTATCAGAAGATTCACCTAGTCAGATAATTAATAAGATACAGAAACATAAAACATGAGTTGTTAAAGTTTACAATTACCTTCCCTCACAGCTCCATTCTAACGGCACTGTCCTTGCTTTAACACATAGTAAATCATCTACCTAAATGTATTTGCACCCAATCATTTTTTAAAGTCACAATCTTTGTAGTGTCAACTTGTCAAGGGTCAAAGGGAAGAACAGGCAAGATTCCCAAATCAATCTGCTTGTAGAAACTGTCTCATTTCATTTCAAATTACCTGCGGTGGCTGAAGCAGGCTATGGACAAACTGCCTTCCTCCATAAACCATGACAGCACAGGTCGAACTTATGTGATCATTCATAAGGGGCAAGTCATGCTGGGTCTGTCATTAACTACTTTTAAACTGCTGTGCAGGGTTAAGTGATCTTGCAGGGCAGCAGCAGATATAAATACTATTTGGACAGTTTAATGTCAGGCGACAACTCCTCCGGGATTAAAACTGTGTAACCCAATAGTAGTGTTATCGATATAAGGATTAAGGTACTTTGGGACTGTTTCTTGCACTCAGAACCTCTCATGTGTTTTGCATGTTATTAAGATATCAGATGCATAATTTAACACCCCTTAAGAGGGTCCCTAAAATATTAGCAGCAACACTCACCATCTCCTGTGGAGGCATTCCCAGGTGGTTTAGTTTTGTCCTTGTCTAACTGCCCAATCCAGGAGAGCATACCGCCCATCTAAGAACATAAATACGTTGTAGCAGCTAAAAATACATTGGGCTGCGTGATTCACGGGCAAGGGAAGCAGTTCAGAACAGAATCTCCTCAGAGTCAGTCTGGGAAGATAGCAAAAGTCCGTATTAGACAAGGTACTTCAGCAGATGCCCACTTTCAAACATGGGAGTGGATCTATTAATTAAACCTGCTGCATAGCTAGCCAACCGGGACACACACAGGGGAAAAAAAAAAAATCACTGCATGGCTTAATAAACTGTACAAGTAATTACTGCATAACAACTTACTTCTGTGCCTCGGTCATTTCTCCTCTGGCCGCCATTATACTGATACACTCATATGAATGAGAAATCGTTCATAATGAGTGATATTTTCATACGAAAAAGTTCATAATGAGAAATCGCCATCTTTTTCAACATCTGCGGATTGCAAAAGCCAGGGGAGTTCTGTTAGAGTAGCGAATTAAGCTGGCTCCAGTTTCAAAAAATAAAAGTTCTTAAAGGACTATATGATTTTTTTCCTGATTCTTTCTTCACCATCATATTCTTATTTAATGAGTACAGACAGAGATTGCAGTATCCTTAATGCATTTGTCTTCAGTCATGAAGCAGATGGGTATTTTTACAAGAATGTGCAGGAAGACACCAGTTCTTCAATTTGCTGAAGACAACAAACTCTTGCTCATCTTAAGATGCACTACTCACTAGCATGATATATATGCAAAACCATATACGAAACAGCACACCAACACAAGGGAGCTGATTTATCAGTGTCTTACGAAGCACAGCTGCCAGTGGCACTACGAAAAAAAGAAGAAAACCTTAATCTAACAAAACCTCAAACTTCAGAGCCACCATAACTTAATGCAGGAGGAAGGAGGGATCAAGAATACATATGCTTTCAAAAAAACAAACAGAAAATATCAATACCACTTGTTCAGAATTGAATGTCACTTTGAGGCACACATGGCGACGCTGGGTTTTGGAGGTCAGCTTTCCAGTGGGAAAGGCGAGGTGCAATGGTCCTGTTAGAGCACCAGCCTGTTGGCATTACAGACCTTTCCTTCCTTTATACTGAACTTTGCCCACTGATCACTTCGTGCTCTTACACGGCACCAGACTTCTCACCAGCATTTTTCAAAGGACAGCAACATGTATCCACATCGACCACCCCCTTTCCTTGGTGTCACTGGCTGTCAGCCCCCAGCTCCTTCCCTCCAGCTCCAGGCTTCTCACTGGAACTTCTTGGCTCTCTTCTGAACAACAGCCAAAAGGATGCCATCAACACAGGAGGATGGGATTAAACAGCAGACCACACTGTCTTTATTCCTATGTGTACAGCCCTCCACACACGCACAGCGTGTATCCAGAAGCTATTCTATGTGTCCACAGGTGTGGAAGGCCCAGAGCTCCTGGCTCCAATTCAAAGCCACAACGAATCATGCGGGGAGGAGACCTCGTCCGTAAGGACACAGAGTTTCCATTCCCATTCCTAGCGCTCCAGGCCTGTCCACCTATTCACCGCAGGCAATTCCAACCCAAAATTCAAGACCTGCCCATGTGTAACTGTCCCGTGGCTGAGGACTAGCCATAGGTAACCTACTGCTCTGGACCAACCATCAGGTACCCGGCTTGTGACAAACACAACTACTCAGTCTCACTTCTTGCTTGCCCTCCTAGAGGGAATCGCATACAATTCTCCGTTCAGCTAATCCAAATCCAAAACCTGCTCACCAAATGGTACCTCCAGCTCCGGCCTCTCTCCCAGAACAGATCATTTGCCCCTCACACACCAGCTTTGCACTCGCTGCACTTGTTCCTGCCCCCGCCAAGGGTCCGCCGCCTCGCTGTCAACCTCCAGCCTCACTTTTAACATAGACCCCCAGAAAGCTCACTTTTGCTGTCTTCACTTCCTCCTCGTGCCACTGCCCGCAGGGAATCCCCGTTTCCAGCTCAGCTGCCCCGACAAGAGCCGCAGTCCAGCTCGCCGTTATTCAAAGCCCGGAACACCAGCCGTGGCCACAACGCGTACCTGCGCAGGTGGGTCCCTGACCACTGCGGTTACTGCTGTGACCCCTCCCAGGTATAGCAACCTTCGAGTTTCCCAAGGTTTATAACTTTTTAAATTCAGACAAAATTTCATAACAAGGATGAAAAGACAAATCATGACTTCCAAAACGTGTCGCCAGGAGCATGTTAGTTCAGAGAAAATAAATGTGAGAATGTCAAAACTGGCAAAACTACCTGTTTTCCACTAATTTCACAGATGAAAACAAATGCTTCCTGCTGAAATTTTTCAAGCAGTCAGGTAAAATTTCAGACCAGTGTCTTTAGTTTAACATCATTTGCAACTTAAAAGGTATGTACGACAACGTATGTTAACAATTTCACTCAAAATAGTGGAGTTCCGGCTGCGACATCTTATTTTAGCCTTTTTTGGGTAAGATAACATCTTTTTTCCTGTTTATAAATCTACTAGCACATAATGAATACTGACAGAAAGTGAAATAATAATCCAAACTTACTCCTCTGATGAGGATAATTTACATAGTTCATTAAATAAATCTAACTTTAGACTGGATGGAAAAACTACACATTGTTAAATTATAAATCTATTACAGAAAAAGGAAAAGACAGAAGGAAAAAAAACCCAAGACACTGACCTCATGTGTGTGTGAATCATGGACACTCACTGCATAGGCAGCACAGATAATGTTTCCAGCTATTTTTTCTATTTCATATCTGATAACCCAAAAAAGAGAAAAAATACTGTTAAGGATGATTCTTGAATACAGCTCTGAACAACTGTTTAATGTTAAAAAGGAAAACAATGTCAGTGCTTATAAGCATAAAGAATGTTTTAGGACTACAGCTTGGGTTCACTCAAAGCGTTTCAGGTCACTTCTATTTTCTGCTCTGGAATCTCTGAACAATCTCCCAAATATGCATATATTTTACCTCCTCTACAATGATCCTCATGACAACCCGTTCTTTTGGCTATAAAAGTGGAACAGTGCTTGCTTCGAATCATTACAGTGGTATAATTATTATTAAGTGAATCTGCTGCTCAGGAGCTGCAAAGGATCTCCTACCCTCCATTTCCAGTCCTGCTTTCTAGAACAGCAGTAGAAGTAAAACACCCAATGTAAGAGTGTTAAGTACTGCAATTAGAAATGGGAAGACAGCTCCAACAAAACCTTACAAGTTCATAAATAACACATACTCGCTATCAAAAAAGCCTACATTCCATAAACAACAACATAGAAACAAGCCATCTTGATTCTTTCCACTTTCTGTCCCTTAGATAGCATCACATAAGAAAATTCCTTTACCTTCCAGTTCCACGGTGGCTGTCTGCAGTACAAGCTTATTGATATCACTATAATACGTATGCAGATCCTGAAAATATTTCCTCAGAATTTTCTATACACACCATTGAACAAAAGAATTCAAACTATAATAGTATGTGCTAGACAAACAGGCCACTCAATCACCACTTTTTTCATCTGTTCAAGATTAAACATTTAGTAACAAAACTTTGTAATAAATATATGATTTGACCTGCCATCTCTTAAATGTATCTTTTCAGTGCTATTATTTCCACACTTCAAATTAACAGTACAACAGTCTCGAAGGCTGAGTGAAACTTGCAATTTCCATCCAATAAAAATATCTGTTTCAACCAATGGGTGTTTTAACCCAAAGGATTTAAGGAGTTTTGACGTACGGGAAAACATATTCGAAATTAAACAACTTTTCAGGATGCACTGTTTCAGAAATGATAATACTTTTATGTTAAGTTATTACTTCCATGCTGGCACTACAGAAATTAGTAGAAATTTTGAACCAATTTATACAATTACAACCTGTGGCACACAGCTTATGTGTATCACACAGCTACACCAGCACTGCAAAATATTTAGAAGGCCAGAAGAGTAGATAGCGGGTCCAAACCTTCAGGTCAAAAAGAACAGAGTAATAAAAACGAAAAATGACACAGTAGAGAAAGTTCGCTTGTTTAAAGATTATATTTCTCAGAGAAAGAAAAGAAAAATAACCTTTACGTGATTCGTGAATTACATCTGTAACTACTTGAAACAAGCTCAAACACCATCATGAAAGACAAAGAAAATGAACAGAAAGACAAATCTCGGATGACCTCCCACCTATCTTCAACAGCTGATTTGTTGGAAAACCAGTGAGCAGCTTCTTCACATCTCCCTTGCCAGAGTTTTCCAACCTCGGTAGCAGGGGGAGTGTAAGGACAATTTGGGCTAATGAGGATTTTTCACTAAGCTGGATGGAAATCACACTTAAATACATTCTGCTAAGTGACCTTCCCCTTTTTCTTATTTTTTCTTTACCTTTATGTAGTGGTATCAAGAAAATAACTTACCAAGTTCACTGCATTCCTTCAACTGCTGTGGTTCCTTTTGCAAGACTTATTCATGATACTGCAGCACAATTACCTCTCTCTTACCTAGTGCAGAAAAATGCGACATCTAGAGCTTCAGCTTCAGTTCAGCTTCTCCACAGTCATCTGAACAGAAATTTAGCATATTCCTGACAAGTAATTATTGAGAAAAGTTCCTAAACCCTATCTGTAAAATTCTTTTCAGTTAAAAAGAGTTGAAAGGATAACTAGGTATCCATCTATACAAAATATATAATGAAACGGAATTATTTAAATACTAAAACATCTGACTCACCACAAATTCAATTCAAAAGCACTACCTGAAAGTTATCACTTCTGCGATAAAATTCTTTCCTTGAACTGTAAGCCATGGAGTGAAAGAACAACATCCAGTATCATCATGATACGTAAAAGAAACAGCTCTGTTACTGTTGGGATACAATGATTAGCTTAACCTACAGATTCCTTACAGCATTGCCTAGCTGGTGGAAATCATTGATGCAATCAGATCAAACCAGAACCACCAAAAAAAAAAAAATCCCTCTATGAATCCTTGAATTTCAAACACTATGCTCTAAATTGGAGTAAAACTTGCGCAGATGCAATGTGAGTTTACCCTGAAACAATGGGCTGCAGCTCCACTGAATAACAACAACTATTGCAGGAATTTTCACAACCCCTCCATGAATGCCATTGAATCTGTAGCTCCTGAGGGCTCATTCCTTGCCACGTCTTTTCTTTAAGGAGGAATGATTACAGGATACAACAAGTTTCAAACCTATCCATATGCAGATGTCAGCAAGCTATGTACCTTGTTAGTAAATGGGAACAAGTACAGTCACTTTGATAATACAGGATTCAATTACAATGAATATTTGAATTAAAAGCAGATGGCACAAGCTTGATTGAAAAATCAAGTTGCTTGGCAGCAGAGTGCAACATGAGGAAATGCCTGACATGAATTCTAGTAATAAAAATTATTCCCTTAAAAGAATACTGAAAGGCAACTTCATGGAAACTCCCGGTTCACTCCGTTATGTCTTGGACAATACTCTATCTTACATACTGAATAAAAAAAACCCACAACAACAGAAAAGGATCTTAACCATGACTGTTTTCCCATCGGAAGGCAGGGAAAACACATCTGTTGACTATTTTGCAAATCTGCCTTAAGATTTTCATTCAAACTGCAGAAGGCTGAAGTTGATTACTTTCAAGGAATGAGCCAGGCTCTCTCAAAGAAAATCACTGGAAAGAAGATGCAATGGAAACAGGGTATTCAGAGCCTCCGGAGCTGGCAAAGAGAAGGAGGAATAGGAGCCCACCACCCTTTAGCCGGTCTTCAGCCCTCGGCACCTCCTCCCCCAGGTATAGGGGAGCATAAGGGCCCTGCTATAAATGCTGCTGTTCGGCGGATGAAACACAATCCCCGCAGCGAGGAAAGGACTCCCGCTCTCCTGGCCTCCAGGAGCCCCGCTGCTGACGGGCCACCCGTTGAGCCACCAGCGCCAGCCCCGTCTCGCCCGTTGCAGGACGAAGCGCGAGGCAGCACAAGACCGCGGCCCAGGCAGAAGCATTCCCTCCCCGCGGCCAGCCCGGGCCAAGGGGCCCAAAATTTGGGGAAGACCCTCTTCCTTCCCAGGGGAGGGCAGAATGTACCGGCCCGCTCGCTCTGCCACTTGCTCTCTCCCATGGCGGCACTTAGCACTTCGTACAGGTCCTTGCAAGCCCCCAGATCTCCACCTCAAATACTGGCACGCAGATGAGGGTTAATTCCTCTAAATCTAGCACAGCAGCTCCCGCTTGACACGGGTGAGAAAGGTATGTCTGCCGTTGAGCTTGTTTAACCCCAACAGCTCAATAAAACAAGCGACACTGATGCTTAAACAAGTTTTAGAAAATAAAATCACAACAGGAAAAGCAAGTAAATGCTGCAAAACTGAAAAACGGCCAATTTTCCTCTGCTTAGGATTTTCCAAGGCCATTGCTTACATCCTCGTACTCAAGCTTCCCCTATTTAATAAACTGATTAAGTTAAACCAATGCAGACTCCGGTGTAGGCTCTATTATTTTTGTTTTGATGGGCTGAGCAAAACTGTGAATTACAGGTAAGAATCACATCTCTTTTTAATAACACAGACCTTGAACTTTCCAAAAGGAGGGGGACACACCAAAAAATAATTTTGAGGTAATTAGAAAAAAATCCTTCCATTCAGCATTTACATGGATTAGGTTCCTTTATGACAAAGCAGACATTAGCCATTCCAAGGAGATGGATCCTAAAAATATTAGGTTATGTCAATTAATGCTTCAAAGCTACATGCTGCAACAAAAATTTCAAACACTGATGCAGTTAGAGACAAGAAGTTAACCAGAATATGTTCCTTTAATAGGTTTAACATGAGAAATGCTGAACTCTTGGCCCTTGCGTGTTTAAAGCCATCCAAAAGTCACTGAATTTGGCTTTCTGTCTATAAAAATTTTGAATTTCCACTAGTTGGGATGTTGGGCTGCTTTCACGACACATCAAACAAAATATTTAGTTCAGTCATTCAGTGATGCCTCAGAATCACTCCAGATAAGAGATTTCTCCCGGCCAACAATTTATCTTCCCCACACTTTGCTGATTTTTGCTGTGGGCTGATACAACCACACAGCTGACTTTGCTTTAAACCCACAGTTCCTCTGCTCCGCAGCGCTTCCTTCTGCCACCCACTGCAAAGCCACATCCCACAGTGAAAAAGTTAAATGATATAAAATCCCTATGATGCAAAGGGAAATACCAGTGCCAGCACACCGCAAGCAAGCATTTTCTTCACATGGAATTTGTGTTATTTTGAGAAAAAACAGTTACATGCACAGAAGTCTTAATTTAATGAAGAATTTAAGTAGAAAGCTTTAGTCGCCTGAAGCCAACAAAAAAAAAGATAGCTTCTCTCCAAAGACGATCACCGTCTTGTACATAAGCCCATGACAGAGGAAAAGAAGAAATCATCCTTCTCTGTGTGTTAAAGGTCATAATAATAGTTGGACCAGCAGAGGAAGCAAAGACAAGAACTATTAGCCGATGATGATTCAGGGTAAGAAAAAGGTAAGTGGAGGGAAGCAGAAAGCAAGGCAGCGAGAAGCAATGCAGAGAAACGCGGAGGAAACTCAAATTCTACATTTGAAAACTTACAAATTTACTACAAATTGTTTAAATCTGAAGAAAAGAAAGTAGAGTAAGTAGAGTTTAAGGCAAATATAAAAAAAAATTTTCAGGGATAATTCTGGATGTCAGAGGTGTCAAATAACAACCTAATCATGCTTCCATTGATATTAATAATTAATATTAATGTTCAATTAATAAATGTTCAAGTTTTTTCTTCTGAACACCGTAAGGTTTACTAAATACTTGGATTCTAATTTGCCTTTTGCAAATCTCAACCTTCTCTGCAGAGCAAAACCTTGAGAGTCATAGCAAGAAAAATTTCAAACCAAATATTTTGATTGCACTACGTTTTTTAAGAGCTAAGTATCCTCCCCTCTGTTCCCATTTGAGACCATGTTGCTTCCATATTATATTGAACTCAGTCCACGCTAATATAGGCTATAACTACTTGTTTCAAAGACCTTTTCTCTTCCCTCCTTTTCAGAACAATGCTGAAAGGAACTATCAACTCAAAAAGAAAAATCTTTGCCATGACTGAAAGGCCTGTAACATTGGATATGCAAATTAACACTGAATATCCTTTGCATATTCAGAAACACTTTGTGAAATATTAGTTATTCCTTTATTACAGTTTCCCTGCACTGAAGAAATTGTCAGAAATAGTGCTGGTGCAAATAACCTGCAGTTAGCAACCCTGAGAACTGTAAACTCATCCTCCAATGCAACCTGGTTTTAACTCTTTTTTCACTGTTTAATTGAAACAGCCCTAAAAAAGTCAGCTGCGTCTTGAAAGAGCTTCCATCTAAAAACATGGAAGCCAGACCTGTGTTTTAATTACATCTAGTTTTATTAGAATCAACGAAATACAAAATTCTTAAATTAAGTGCAAACCAGCACTGCATTTCCACTACAAAGAGAACATTTTTAAGGCTGGAAGGAAATGGGAGACACTGGCACCACCAGAACCTCACCAATTAGTATGCAGAGTATGTGGTTATACATTTATCTTCAGTTGCAGCTACTACCTTATGCTGTCACATGAAGCTTTATATGTTCAGCATATATTCACTGCACATTCTGTGCCCAACAATTACCTAATAATTTTATTGCATTTCATAAAACCGTAGATGCTTTGTAAATCTTTTCATTTTTAAGGGAGGAAAAGAAAGACTAGAAGTATGAAGCAGCTAAGCAAGCGTCATTGAATGTTTCCAAAGGAAAAAAAAGCAACGTGTTTTCTCAGCTCAGTGAAAATTAATTTTGTCTCTATGTGTCAGCCTAAGAGGAACGGGAAGGGAGGCAAGGTCTTGAGTGACTTTTCTGCAGTTACTTTGCATCCTTAAGGATGTTTATGACACAAAGCATTCACCATACTTGCTTTTACTTTTCAGCTTCTGCTTAGAATTCAATATAGTATACTTACATCTTCAAGGTTCCTTATGCTCCACCGCATAGCTATTTGCCACATCCACATACGTTTGACTCCTTTGGGCATTCCTGTAAAGCCAGTGGGGAATTTCGTATTTCAGCAAATCCTTTTAATGTAGCTAAATGGACTTGATGATCTTGAAGGTCTTTTCCAACCTTCATGATTCCGTGATTCTGTAAATCTTTCATGAGTAGCTTTGAAAGTCTGCTCTATGATACACTGACATAAAAGAGCATAGTAATAGTAGATTGCCAGGCAGCTTGAAGGAAGTGAGAGAAAATATATAAACAATACTTTGCCAATTGTGGAGTAATAATAGTAACAAATAATAGTAAACATAAGTTTATTTCCCAGGAAAACCGATTTTCCATCCATTCTCTTCTGTTTTAAGCCATTTACTTTTAAAAAGCCCAGGACTAAATGAGTCCATGTTTTATTTTTAACACTGTCACACAGTACTTCCAGTAGGTGTGTTCTTGGTATATGATGACAATCAAGTGCTTCGTTTCGGATGCCTTTGCATCAGACACTTTTTCCATTTCCCTTAAAAAGTAAGCAGTGTGATAGTATTTGATAACCATTCACTGAAGCTGCTGCTTAAATTAACAACAACTAAATTCATTTAAAGCTAAATGCCACCTTCACAAGGCCATTCTTTGGGACAAGGAAACAATAGAAATAGGAAGAGGCTTTTCCAAACACAGCCCATCTCTTCTAGAGATGCAGGAGTACTCTTGCAAAAGGGAGGAACAGCATGAAGCAGACAGGGACCTTCTCCCACACTCGTTGTATGCTGGCACATAAAGCTGGCCAGGTCTACATTAGAAAAATAGCTGGAGAATCACCAGGTAGTAGCGGGGGAACAGCACCCTTGTTTTTATTCCCCTGTAAATCCCAAGTTTAGAATTATGTTACGCAGACACTAAAAGTAAGCAGCCAAAAGAATAGCAGAGTAATTGCATATACTACCTCCCTCTTTCTGCAAACATTCTTCCTCTTTGAAACCTAAAAGGCCTTTCGGATGTTCAAGGCCTCTCTACTTTTGGGGGAAAATTCAATGCCGTGAACTGGCACAATCCAGGGGCAAAAGAGACTCTTCTGCAACGGGCCTGCCACTGCCCGGGGGCTGTGGAACTTCATCAGGACACAGGACTTGCAACACAGATTGAAAGCAGTAACACAGCTCAGAGGTGGCACATCGAAAGAAGAAAAGGCTGAAGCTTTAGCTCATATTGAGTGTACCTGATTGTAGTTAATTCCATTATATTCCTAGTGGCAATAAAGCTACTGAAGTTTAAGCAGCATTGCTGGTTGACGGCATTTTAGAGATCTATCTGTTAAGACCACAAAAATAATTCCATGGCTTTGTTTCTCGTAAGTAAATTGCTAGGCTGCCCTTGAACAGCAAAATTAAGATAAAATTACAGTCTTGTTTCCATTAAGCAACGTTAAACGCTCTTACTTCCTCCCATTTTCGCAAAAATAGAATACTTCATGCTAATAGATCTCATTGCTGTAAACAAGAGCAAAGCAGCTGGGCAAAATAATGAGTTGAGAAACACATTCCCTTCTCCCAGCTCCCTTATGCAAGCCTATACAGGACTGTGATCCCAGCCCACTTACATGACCGCCCCCACCCCTAGTTTCTATAAATAATAAAGAAGAATATACGTCTGTTAATATGTCGCATAAAGTACATTTCATTCAGTCAATGCTTTTATCAATGGACAATCCCACGAAGTACAGAAATTTCAAAATTCTACATGGCACAACTCTCTCACTTACAAACTCTCTCTTACACTAACTACCAAATCTACTTTGCTCAAAATAGTTAAGACCTTGGGTCAAGGAGACAGTGGCATTAGCACTCAACAGAAAATGTGCTTCTCTACACTAAAATAGCCACTTAAGCAAGAATGTGGAAATGATTTATCTTGCAATGTTTGAAGTTGGATCTTCACCTCAGCTATGTCATGACTGCACAATCAGTCAGAGGAAGACTGTTACACTTTCATACAAAGAAAAGGATATTCAACTCTTCACTATGAGTATCTAACAAGTAATATTACCTTTCAGAAAATAAGAAAAAGCATAAATTTTAGCTAGTGGAAACACTCACATTTATAACGTTGGACTTAGAGACCTTCAGTGTTTCAGTCCCCAAATATCAATCTGTGTTTAATAACAGAAAGGTAATGCAATTTCATTTAAAGCTATTTCATTTAAATGAAGTTGTATTTGTAATCCTAAATATTGCAGTACTATATTAGCATTAAGATAATCAGAAATATATCAAACTGAAAACGGAAATTAAACTTTATTAATAAAGTCTTGTAAAGGAAACGAGATTTTGAAGAAGAAAACAGACAGGTAAGTTTGATTTGGGATTCAGTGATACTATTTATGCATTCAGTATCCTAACAATTTGCAGGATCAGACCCCACAGAACCACCAGATGGTCTATGACGAGTCCAATAACATCACAAAATTATGTACCTGCGAGATTTTTTTTTTTTAACCAGTGTATCTATTTTCCAGAGACCTAGTCACCTTTAGAAATCCCTTTCCTTAAGAAATCAATTAAGCTGCTAATGTGAAAAATAAGTAGTTGTCACAGCTATGGGCACAAGTGCTTCTACTGGAATTGAGAAAGCTGCCAACTTGCAGAGATCTGGCTCCACAATCTGTTTTGCCTCTAGAACTTTCACCAATGTAGCGTCTAAATAAAACTCAACCATTGTACTCTGTACTCTTAATTAAAAAGTTCATGTTTCTCACATTTATAGATACTCTCTCAGCAAGAATAT